>NW_028240992.1:0-24798 GCF_964263255.1 Lissotriton vulgaris
CCGGATGATTGCACATTGTTGTCCTGGAAGAGTCTTTGAAGTATCACCAGATAGGTGGCTCCTCCCCTGGACTACAGTGCGAATGGGCATCCGACTCCATCCCCAGATTTTTTTTTGTCATTGTGGCAGAGATGGAGTATAGTACAGTAAGAGATGTCCATGCGAAGAGTAAATGCTGTGGCTGCGACAGGCACCGGGGAGGTGGGGGGCGATATGAATGTCAGCAGCCCTACATGTCAACCTTATAGATCAGCTATCCTAGTAGCGTGGATACGAGCAGTCTTCGGGCTAAACTCTAGAGGGCGTGTTAAGCCAGCTGTTATACCATCACATATACCCCTCGAACACCAAGTGAAAGGACACCACACAAGTGTTATGAAAATAAACAGTGTATTTATTTAGATCACAACAGCCCTGTACTCTTTATGAGGACAGGGTACTAAGCACACAACAAAACTCTAACGAAAATACTTTAAGTTGCACAATTTACACAAATGCCCGAGGGGCACGAAAAACCATATACAATGAAAGTGGAATGCGAAATTACTAGCAAATAAGTACTATACTAATAAGCTTTGGAATCGCTAGGACTACGTTACTGAACCTTCAGATTACTAGTAGGAGGCCTAGGGGACTCGGGTGCAGAGTGTGCACTCTCACGCGGGATGCGGGACAAAGTCTATGGTAGCTAGATTTCACAAAGTTAGTGTTATTGGGCGAACCCGACTAGATAGGCTGAAAAACGAAAAGGATCTGGACCCTTGGATAGTGAGGCTATGCTGGGGCCCCTAAATGCCGAAGTTACCTAGCCCAGGGGCTGCAGCTGCATAGGTCTGAAAAGACGTCTGGAATCCTCGTTGCAGTCTATGGAGCCTGAAGAAAGAAGTTGCTGGCAGGCGACCAGTGAAGAAGTTCGAAGTGATCCAAGCCTGGATCGAAGATGGATAACACCTGAAAGCAGAGGGGACCAAGTTCTTAATCACTAGCCAGTGATTGTGTGGGCACCAGGATGGCACCGGGCGAAGTCACCTCGACCAGGTGAGTGGGCGACGCTGGGCTCTGCAGTCTCACGGACCAGGAGGTGTTGTCGGCGACCAGGATGGAGGTGCGAGCTGTCCCACGATGGTTGATGCTGTCGACGTCGCTGGACCCAGGATTGGGGCAACAAGTCTTGGCAAATTCAAGCCCACGCAGGTGGACCTAAAATTGCGTCTGGAGTGGACCAGGAGGGTCCGGGGTGCTCCTCTTTTGGAAGGGAGCAAGGGCCAGTCTGGAGCAACCAGACCAGCAGTGTTATCGTCGTCGGGAAGGCCACAAGCCAGCGGGCTAGTAGCCAGACGACGCGGTGAGCAGCCACAAAGCAGAAGGGCCCCACGCAGATCTCGTGGATGCTGGAGGGCTGGACTTCGGTGCAGGAGCTGCTCAGGGTCGGGGCTTCTCGGACCCCAAAGGTAGGTAGAGGTCAGGGGTGCCAGGGAAGCCGGGTCTCGTCGAGCTGGTCAGTCGGATTCCGGAGGAAGGACTTGCAGAAAAACCGCAGAGTTCTTAGATGGTGCCTGCGGATGCAGGGTGACTACTCAGCCACAAGGGAGAAATCTTGAGAAGTCGAGAGTTCCTTTCGTAGAAAGTAGTTTCTTGATTCAAAGATGATCTAATTTGGGTGGGTATGCGACTAGGTCCTGCCCTAGGGGTGGGACCAGGAAGGGGGGTGGTTACACCCCTCTCCCATGCCGGACTTTCCCCAGGCCAGGGGCTGGTGTGCCCCTGGAACTGGTTCTAGCCGGCAGATGCGTAGTGAGCACCGGGGTGCCACTCAGCAGTCACCTTCCTGAAAAGCCCTGCCTACCCAGGATCCCTGTCTGGGATGGTGCTAGCACCGCCCCTGACTGGAAACCCTTTGTCCAAGCTCCCCTTGCTGTAAGGACTCCCAGCTGCAGGGGGTCAGACTTGTGTCTGTGGTGGCAGCATCCATTTTGTGATGCTGAGGCTTGAGTTAACTTTAACCGGGGTTCACAGTTACATACATGTCGTGTCCCTCTAGAAGGGTGGAATGCTAACCCCGTCGCCAGAATTGGCGAGGGGTTAGTATTCCAATTCGTATGACACCTTACTCGACATGTTTTGATAAAGCGATACCAAAGATAGCATTTAACCGCGAGGATTATAATGCACTGAAGAGTATATGGTATGCGTTATCATGGAACAGCTATTAGGACTTGGTTCCGCAAGCTGCAAACGGGCTCAGCTCATGCCAGAGCACCATCTCACTCTGCCTTCAGGATTGTCAAGGCCTGCCATAGGAGTGACTGATAGGAATCTTTGTGTCCATTTTAGGGTTAGATATAGGTATACTATATCTAAAGCAAAGGGTGATTACACCACCTTGCCCCAGCTGTCGTGCAGCCAGTTGTCAGATTTAGATGGCCATCCAGGGGTGGCATAATACATGCTTCAGCCCCTGGTAGGCCCTGGGTACACCTATGCCCTGAGTTACAGGGTCTGATAAGGTGGCACAGTACCAATTGGTAAATGCACCTAGGGTACACGTTGTAATTTAGTGAGTGAACAGCTAGGCTGTGGGTCTGATTAGCAGGCCCACAACCAGAGAAAGTCGTAAACCAGTGAAACAAAAGCAAAAAATCTGGGTGATCATAGGATTGCAGACCCTACTCTCCTACATGACCCCCCCCCAAAAAAAAACTTTGGGACAATAAACTAACCTTGACCAGGTGAGTCTTCTTGCTCTAAGTGGAAATACCTGGAGAGCCCATCTGCATTGTCATAAGTGCCAGGTCTATGCTCCACTGTAAAATCCATCCCCTGTAGGGAAATGGACCACCTAAGCAGTTTTGGGTTTTCACCCTTCATCTGATTTAGCCACAAGAGGGGCTTATTGTCTGAATCTTGAAATGAGTGCCAAACAAGTATGGCCTCAGTTTCTTCAGGGCCCAAACCACAGCAAAGGCCTCCCTCTCAATAGCTGACCAATTTTTCTCTCTGGGGGTCAGCCTTCTGCTTATAAAAGCAATGGGCTGGTCATTACCATCAAAATTCAGTTGAGATAGAACAGCTCCCACACCCAACTCAGAAGCATCTGTTTGGACAATGAATGGTTTGGAGTAGTCTGGACTCTTGAGGATAGGTGCTGTGCACGTGGCCTGCTTCAGGTCATCGAATGCTTTTTGACAGCCTGCTGTCCACTGAACCTTTTTTGGCATTTTCTTACTTGTCAGTTCATTAAGTGGAGCGACAATTGATCCATAATTTCTGACAAACTTTTTGTAGTAACCAGTCAGGCCCAAGAAAGCTCGAACCTGAGTCTGGGTGGTTGGAGGAGCCCAGTCCCTGATTGACTGTATTTTGCTCTCCAGTGGCTGAACTTGGCCTCCACCTACAAGGTGGCCCAAGTATACAACCTGTGTCTGCCCTATCTGGCACTTTGTGGCCTTGATAGTGAGACCTGCTGCTTGCAGTGCCTCTAACACTTTCCTCAGGTGGACCAGGTGATCCTCCCAGGTGGAGCTAAAGACAGCTATATCATCAAGATATGCTGCACAGAAGTCATCCAGCCCAGTGAGAACATGATTCACCAGCCTTTGGAAGGTGGCAGGTGCATTTTTCAGACCATAGGGCATTACCACAAATTGATAATGCCCACCAGGGGTTGAAAATGCTGTCTTGTGCTTGGCATCCTCAGCTAACCTGATTTGCCAATACCCAGCTGTCGGGTCAAATGTACTTAAGTAGTTGGCAGAAGCCAATCTATCTATAAGTTCATCTGCCCTTGGTATTGGGTGGGCATCAGTCTTAGTGACTGCATTGAGACCCCCTGTAGTCTACGCAAAACCTCATCTCTTTCTTACCACCCTGGGTGTGAGGCTTTGGCACTAGAACTACAGGACTAGCCCAAGGGCTATCTGAGGGTTCAATGACTCCCAACTCCAACATTTTCTGCACTTCTGTTTTGATGCAGTCTCTAACATGATCAGGCTGCCTGTAGATTTTACTCTTAACTGGCAAGCTGTCACCAGTGTCAACCTCATGGGTACACCAATTGGTCTGACTGGGTGTTAGAGAGAACATATGCCTGAAGGATTGAAGAACTTGTTTGCAATCCTTCTGTTTATGTTCAGAGAGGCTGCCACAAAAGACAACACCATCTACTGATCCATCATCAGTCTGGAGCAACCAGACCAGCAGTGTTGTCGTCGTTGATCGTCGTCGGGAAGGCCACAAGCCAGCGGGCTAGTAGCCAGACGACGCGGTGAGCAGCCACAAAGCAGAAGGGCCCACGCAGATCTCGTGGATGCTGGAGGGCTGGACTTCGGTGCAGGAGCTGCTCAGGGTCGGGGCTTCTCGGACCCCAAAGCACTCACCAGAGGCTCCCTCGGCGGTCGTGCTGGATAGAAGTCGTGCAGTTCTGATGATGGCCGGTCCCTCGAGGTCTCGTCGCACCTACGGTTCTCAGCTTAGCTGTAGAGGTAGGTAGAGGTAAGAGGTGCCAGGGAAGCCGGGTCTCGTCGAGCTGGTCAGCCGGATTCCGGAGGAAGGACGTGCAGCAAACCGCAGAGTTCTTAGATGGTGCCTGCGGATGCAGGGTGACTACTCCTTAGCCACAAGGGAGAAATCTTGAGAAGAAGTCGAGAGTTCCTTTCGTAGAAAGTAGTTTCTTGATTCAAAGATGATCTAATTTGGAAGGGGGCCCACTCCTATCTTTATACTAGGAAAAGGGGCTGGCACGCGACTAGGTCCTGCCCATGGGTGGGACCAGGAAGGGGGGTGGTTACACCACTCTCCCATGCCGGACTTTCCCCAGCTCAGTGGCTGGTGTGCCCCTGAAACTGGTTCTAGCCGGCGTATGCGTAGTGAGCACCGGGGTGCCACTTGCAGTCACCTTCCTGTAAAGCCCTGTCTACCCAGGATACACAAAACCCTGTCTGGGATGGTGCTAGCACCGCCCCTGACAGGAAACCCTTTGTCCAAGCTCCCCTCGTTGGAAGGACTCCCAGCTGCAGGGGGTCAGACTTGTGTCTGTGGTGGCAGCATCCATTTTGTGATGCTGAGGCTAGAGTTAACTTTAACCGGGGTTCACAGTTACATACATGTCGTGTCCCTCGAGAAGGGTGGAATGCTAACCCCGCCAGAATTGGCGAGGGGTTAGTATTCCAATTCGTATGACACCTTACTCGACATGTTTTGATAAAGCGATACCAAAGATAGCATTTAACCGCGAGGATTATAATGCACTGAAGAGTATATGGTATGCGTTATCATGGAACAGCTATTAGGACTTGGTTCCGCAAGCTGCAAACGGGCTCAGCTCATGCCAGAGCACCATCTCACACGATTCCAAGCACTCTGCCTTCAGGATTGTCAAGGCCTGCCATAGGAGTGACTGATAGGAATCTGTGTGTCCATTTTAGATTTAGATATAGGTATACTATCTCTAAAGCAAAGGGTGATTACACCACCTTGCCCCAGCTGTCGTGCAGCCAGTTGTGTCAGATTTAGATGGCCAGCCAGGGGTGGCATAATACATGCTGCAGCCCCTGGTAGGCCCTGGGTACACCTATGCCCTGAGTTACAGGGTCTGATAAGGTGGCCCAGTACCAATTGGTAAATGCACCTAAGGTACACGTGTCAATTTAGTGAGAGAACAGCAAGGCTGTGGGTCTGATTAGCAGGCCCACAGCCAGAGAAGTCGTAAACCAGTGAAGCAAAAAGCAAAAAATCTGGGGTGATCATAGGATTGCAGACCCTACTCTCCTACAATTACGAACTCCACAGCACCATAATGGCTACACTGAAGACTGACAAGTTTGGTACCAAACTTCTCAGCACAAACCTGCACTGATGCCAGTGTGGAGCTAGTCGTGGCCTTTAGAACGCTCGCACGCTGGGCAAATTCCCCTGCTGTGCTGAACGTTCTAAAGAAACGGGTGTGGCTGTGATGAGCTCAGCTCGTCATGAGCACAAGAGCACTGTAGCTCATGACGAGTTGAGCTAGTCATGAGCATGGGAGCGCCGCGCGCGCCCCAGCACAGCAGGGAAATGTACCCAGGGGTTAATGTACTCGACGCCACGCAGAATGGGTTTAGGGCAGGTCATAGCACGGATACGGCTCTGCTTTATATGGTGGAGCACCTTCGCTCCGTGCTTGACGCGGGACAAACGGCAGCGCTGGTGCTATTAGATCTAAGCGCTGCCTTTGACACCGTCTCGCACCCTATCCTTCTGCAGCGTTTAGAGGAGGCTGGTGTTACCGGCACTGCTCTCGACTGGTTCCGGTCGTTCTTAACCAACCGGGCCTTTAGCGTGACCGTCCCACCTTATCAGTCAAAATTCCATCCGTTGAACCTGGGCGTCCCCCAAGGCTCCTCGCTGAGTCCTACGCTGTTCAATCTGTACGTAAGGCCGCTAGCTGAGGTTGTCAAACAATGGGGTATGACCATGGTGTCATATGCCGATGACACCCAGCTAGCGGTCACGATCAGCGGGGATGCTGAAGTCGACGCTCCCAGGTTTCAACAAGGACTGAGGGCGGTCGCTAGCTGGATGACGCTTAATTGTCTCCAGCTAAACGCTAGTAAGACCGAGGTGATGGTATTTGGTAGACAACCGGAACTGTGGGGAGAGAGATGGTGGCCGGAGGAGTTGGGTTCTGCTCCCATCCCAATCGCCGAGCTTAAGAACCTCGGGGTCTGGTTGGACCCTTCCCTTACGTTTGCATGCCACACTAAACGCACGGCTGCTTGTTGCTTCGGCATCTTGCGTGGGCTCCGTCCTGTGCTAAAGTTCTTCGATGCCCCCACTCGGCAACTCATGATCCAAGCTACCGTCATCTCCAGGCTGGATTATGCGAGTTCTTTGCTGGCCGGGTTGAACGTAGCTGAGATCGGGCGCCTGCAACGGATCCAGAATGCCGCAGCGAGAGCGGTGGTAGGCCTTCCAAGATTCTGTCCTACCTCCAGCACCATACGAGCGCTGCATTGGCTTCCGGTGGCGCAGCGGATTCAGTTTAAGGTCCTCTGCGTCGCCTATAAGATCTTGAAGGGGTCCCCGGCAACGATCCTTACGACCCTCATGGCCAACTACATCCCAGCACGACCCTTAAGATCGGCAGACCTCGAATTGGCCGTGGTACCGCGCTTTAAGCGAAGCAGGGCCGGTGGACGCTCATTTCGAGTGCGGGCCGCTGCTTTGTGGAACTCCTTACCCCCGGCAATTCGCGCTATGAGCGATTTGCTTTCTTTTCGTCGCGCCGTGAAAACATTTTTATTCCCTTAGTCATTTGCTTGTGCTGTTTTTATTAGTTGTGTTGTGTAGCTGCCTTGTCGGGCGCCAGGACGCTCCTTAGCTGGAGCATCTGTGCGCCTAATAAAAACCACATAACATAACATAACAGATGCACCACAGGGCATCTTGGAGATGCCCCTTGAAAACCTAACCTACAATCCACGTCTGGGCTGAGAGGCTGTCACACAGCAGACATGTTGCTGCACCCCGGGGTGGAGAGCCCTCCGCTCTCCTGGGCCTGTAACATTGCACATCCTGGGCAAGGTGCTAGGTCTCCTCCCCAAGGATGGGCAGAGGGAAGCTTCAAAAGCATGCCGCCTCTGTGAGCTTCTCCAGACCATTTGCTGTACCCAGCAACTGGCCCCGATCAGTTCTGATCCCCCCCCCCCCCCCCCCCCCCCCCCCCCCCCCACTCTGGCGGGAAGACTGGCGGGGAAAACCAAGTCAGGAAGGGGGGGTGCCAGCCTATGCCAGCCCCAACCCTCAGGTGGGGGAGACGAGGTGAAGCGCGACCCCGGGCTCTGGCCAACTTGAAGATGGGGTGCCCTGCCCAATCACAGCTAGGCTCCTGCCCCCCTCTCACAGGAGAGGAGCAGGCTAGGTGGTGTACCCACCCCAGGTCAGGGACCTATTGGTCCCTGCCCTTAACCTACCTGGAATACCCCTAAATTCGGTATTTAGGGGCTCCCTGAACCTTCCTTCCTCAGATCCAGATTACGAAACAAGAAGATCAAGGAACACGAAGACCTGCTGTGCAGCTGCTAAAAAGAGGAAGACACCAACTGATTTGGCCCCAGCCCTTCGACCCTCGGACCTGCTTCTGTTAAACCCCGGCATCTCCAGTGGTCAGCAACCTCAAAAACCCCAGAGGACCGGACTGCCTTGTGACTGACTACCTGGGTCTCCCACGAGCAGTGGTACTGCTCAAAGCAAGTAACAAGCCCTGGCAACAGCCTGGAACCGCGAACCCTGCACCCTCTGCACCCGCCAAGCCTGGCCTGTGCTTAAGTGAATCAAGATCCCCCGGCGATTCTGACCTGGAATCCAGTGCCTAAGGACCCTCCTCGACGACGCCTGCAGCCTCAGGACCCCTCCGACCAGCAGGGGGGGGTAAGATTTCCCGACCTCAAAAGAAACCCCAGCGCCCCACGGCCCCCTGTGCCCAACTCCTGGGTGCCTACATATCCTCCAAGATCCCAAATTACCCCTTGAAGTGTTGGTCCCTCCTGAAGATCCACCGTCCCCAAGCCTGCAGCCTTTGTTCCATTTTCAAGATCCTCATTGGATAACATTGAGTGCCCGACGGCTCAAAAGCACCCTGCACCCAACCACCCGAGTGCCCCTGGCAGTGCAACCTGTACCCTATTCTACTTCCCCATTTGCCCTGAGCAAGTGACCAGGAGCCCAGCTCCCACAGCCGCGTGGCCTGCTAGCCAGCAGCCACCAACCGAAGGCCCCCTGCCTCTCTATGGATAACATTGGGCCTAACTACCTCTGCACCCGGCCGCCCCTGTGCCGCTGTGGGTGTACTAACTCTACCTACCTGACCATGGGAGATCCCTGAGTCTATGCCCAGAACCTTAACTTCACCAGTCGAGTACTCCCCTGAAAACCGATGACTCACTTTCCTGCCGTAGGATAACATTGACTGGTTTGATTCGAAAAATCTTCCTAGTGTGAAGTTTTGAAACTTTAAAATAGTCTAAAATCAGCCGAATAACGAATTTCGAATTACTCACCTGTAAGCAGGAGAGAAGCCAGTACTGTACCTTTAGCCCAGTACTGAACCACAAAAGTAATCACAACCGTGTTTGATAGTAATCTAAATTCCTGCCATAGGAAGCCATTGATTGTTTTTCTGTGAAATTTCTTCTGTCTACTTTTGAAAATTACAAATATTCCTTGAAAATCGTACCTACTACTGAAATGTAATTGCTCACCTGTTTTAAGTAGAGACCCCAGTGCTGGACTTAGGAGCCCAGTCCTGGATTACCAAAGGAACGAGAATGTACTTTAACTACAACTTGATTTTCCTCCTATTAGATAACATTGCCAGATTTTCATTGAAAAGTTTCTAAGTGTGAACTTTTGAAATGGCTTTATATTTCTTAAAAATCATAGCAATATCCAAATCGTTTTTGCTAAACTGTTTCCCACTTAGACCCTGAGACGGACTATGATCCAGTCCTGGGACTGCAAAAGTAATCGATAAAGTAACTAGCTGCATTTATGTCGAAAATCCATTGAGCTCAATGTTAAATTGTGTTTAGAATTGTGTTGCATAGTGCAACCATTGTACCATTGCAGCTCATATGCCTCTAATTGAAACTGCTACTTAGCAGTATGCATCTGTTCTTGATGTGTAGAGCTGCAGATTCGTATACGCCCACCCGCCTCCTCGGATACCTCTGATCTGTTCTAGTACTATCGTACTTTGATACGTAACACATGGACATCTCTTTCAACTGCTTACTACTCAATCGTAACTCTTCATGGAAAAACAATCGAAGGATGAAGTCGATGCCCATGCGCTCTATCATCCTAGGGAGGAGTCCCCTACCTCGTGACTACAAAGAATTCATCCAGATCAAAAACAAGTGCAACCCTCCGAGCCCAATACCAGATGGCTATCTATGCAAAAGTATACAAATCTGCAGCTCTACATGACAAGAACAGATGCATACTGGCAAGTAGCATTTTCATTCCTGTGGCACAGGATTACAATAACTTAATCCACACATGACCTTAGGCCGTGGTTTGCAGTCTTTTTAATATTTTTGGGTACTTGTGGTGGAATTCTTCATGGTTCACTAATATGGCTTTTGCACCATCAATATATTTTTTGTGATTTGGTGTTACTAGTTCTCTGAGATGGGACTTAATACTGGAAGTAAGATAAGGATGGTGGCACTTTTGCAAGGAATGCACAGATGGATCTCTTCACAGCCCTTTGCCTGTTGATCATGTAGTGTCGCAACTCATAAGTCATTGTTTTATTGCTTAGCTCCTGAGCCTGGGCGCCCCGGAACAAGCACTTTAAACAGATTTTCGGCACTTCAGCAACCACCTTCTGACCGAGATCCTGGTAGAGTGATTCAGCGGTAAGTGTTTTACAATTTTAAAATGACAATATGAGGAGAAACATTGTAGAGTATGGAAAAGTCATTGGGAGGCTTTATTTAAAGTATAGATCTCCTTTTTGTAATGAACAGTGGATTAGTTTGACGCCTATAGATCTGCTAATTGTCTCTTGAAAAGTGACAGCCGGAACGAAGATGAATGCTTTCAACTACAAAGGCTTTTTTCAATAAAAAATATAAAAATTTGTATCTTTCCGCTATCTAGATTCTGCTTTTGAGGAACAAAAAAAGATACACATGGCATTGGCTCTTTATTTTATTCTTCAACTTTTCCATTTTCTTTGTGCTTAAGCAAATTTGCTGTAAGTACTTTACTGGACTCCTCATTATCTAGTGTTCTATTGAATTATGCAGCGCTGAACTTTTAACTGAATGCTTTTGCCCTCTTTAAGAACAGTCCGTTTTTCCCCTCCTTGTTTTAACACCCTGTAAAGATCAATTTGCTCAGCAGTTATTTGTAGGAAGCTGGCCTTCTTTGTAGTGTACCAATGGGGAGGTACACCATGCAAAATGTCCAGATGACCCTTATTGCTTCAGTGGGTCGTACTGTAATAATCCCAAGTGCCCTATTTGTGGTAGTGTGATCGAGCAGCTTAGGCTAATCAGAGGTGAGTTTTGAGCATTTGTTGTACAGTCAATAAATGAGAAACTCAAAAAGAAATCTGAGACCAATTAGGAGAACTTGTTTGAGGCATATGAGCTGCAAAATACATACTTGTGCATAGATCGCCATCTGGTGGTGGGCTCGGATGTTTGCACTTTGTCTTGGAAGAAGTCTTTGTAGTCATGAGATAGGGGACTCCTCCTTTGGACGATAGTGAGTATGGGAAACGACTCCTTTGGACGATAGTGAGTATGGGAAACGACTCCATCTTTAGACTTTTTTTCTCTACCACAGGTTCGGATATGAACTGCTGCTCTCTGGTTCGTTATAGTGTTTTCAACCCTTTTCGACGCGCAACCCATCAACTCTACGGTGTTTTGTTATTGTGCCTTACGGCGCTCTAACCTTACAATCCTCTATTCCGGTCGTCGCCGCCGCTGAGCCTATCGGCGCCATTCGGCCCTACGGCTAATGGAAAGGATTCGATTTAAAAAATGCACCCAGTTTGGACCTAGATTTCCACACAGTGACCTCCACAAGGTGTACAACCTTTGCCTCTCACCAGAACAAAAGGAAAAGGATTGCCAGGCCTGTGCTTCTTATCGCTCCAAGAAGATTATCCGTGATCACTGGGCTCGACGACACGTTATGGCTCAGCAGGCTGCACCGGTGCCGATTGACATTTTCGACGAAGACCCCGATGTTCCAGAGGCAGAGCATTCAGAAGAGCTCGAGATAGTCTCTGAAGCTGATGACTCCGACGACCACGTCACTCCAGCTCAACGAGTGAGTACAAGCGACCATTCCCCTGCCCCAATTGAAAAACAAAATGCTCCAGTCAAAGCTTCGCCTAAAGGCCTTGTTCGAGACTAAGAGAATTTCAGAAGCCCCACCTCCTGGCCTGGCTCTGAATACAAAAGAAAAGCCTTCCGGCAGCTCGGGACCGAGCAAGCTGCATCTTGGTACCCATAAACCACGGTCGGTACCGAAATCAGGGACACACCCTATTTCCATGAGACTTAAAAGGCCTCGGTATCGAAATCTTCTGCACCGAAGGACCATAAGGCCTCGGAACCGAAACACCAAAAACCTTCGGATCCGAAGATGATTTCGGACTCTACATCAAAGCCGAGTCCAAATCAAAACCCGATCGGGACCGAAAAAGTTGGCACAGAAAGCAGACAACTAGGAAGAACTGTTTCGCCTGATCCTATCGATCCGAAACAAGAGACATTACATGTTGACCCTAAAATAGGCCATATTGTCAATGTTCCAGCAAAGAAGTGGAAATCTGATACCTCGCACTCTCCTGTAAAGAAAAGTGACTTTGCAACTTCACCCTTAAGACTCTGCTTCTGTTCTTCCTGCCAAACCTTTGTTTCCTACAAACTCTCCTGCCAAACTGATTCCATACTCACACTTAAACCACTACAGGATGAGGATGATCTAGGGGACGGGAGTGGACACGATAAGGATTTAGATGACCCTGATAACACTATTCCACCACATGATACATGGGATGATTACAACAATCCCACAGATCCTCCAGATATTCCTGATCCAGATGTATACCCATCTAGGCCATCCCCTCCAGACGACAATATAGGTTTTAGTCCGCTCGTTAATAGGGCTGCACAATATCATTAGGTTCAACTGCATTCAGACCCCTTGGAAGAGGATTTCCTACTTGATACATTTGTGCAGTCACAAAAAGCAATAGACGTTACCCATGCTTAAAGGTGTCATTAAACATGCACCAGACATATTTAAAGACCCTGTCGGGACCAGGATTCTCAATCCTCGGATTGGTAAAAATGATAAACCTGCCCCTAATGATCCAATTCACATTAAAGGACAACTCCCCTTTAGATTCCTTGGTAGTCTCAAATGCAAGAAAACATGCTAATTCCCAAACCTCTGGTTGTGCTCTACCTCCAGCCAATAACTGGAGAAAAGCTAATGCACAAGCACTTCATGCCAGATATGACAGGGTTCACTACGATGAGCTTGAATATCTTATTCAACATTTACCTGACCAATACAAAACTGAAGCCAACAATCTGGTCCAAGAGGGCAAATTAACTACAAATGTGCACTCGATGCAGTGTCTCACTTTGCAGATATGCATGGCTTGTCGTTTCTGGTTTTAAACCAGAAGTGAAAACTACTTTCTTAAATCAGCGGTTCGATCAAGAACACCTCTTTGGCCCAGCTTTAAAGAAAATGAAAAAAGACAGACCCTGCAAAGTCAATGGGAGCATTACAATCTCAAACAATACAAGGTTCCTTCTCTTCCAGGGGATACTCCTCCATAGTCATAAGCACTGAATTATCTCCGCCCATGTGTGGGAACCCGGAACATATTGTATAATACATATATATGTGTGTATATCAGAAAGAGAGTGCATAGTATGGGAAAACTATAAACCAATAATATGCAGCCCTAAACATATCTAATAGGCTAAGAAAGCCAGAATCGTGCATTTCTCTGGTATAAAAATCACTCATAACATATAATGTAAAAGGACATGTACAGTAATTGCCTTCTGCAAAACAACCGTTTATTTTCATCAAAGAGAACAGGTAATGACAGGCCATTAGCCTAAAGAAGGCTGCATAAATAAATCACATCCCTGTACAGAAAAGGAAACTGGCACCTCACATTTGAGGCCTCAGAGAATCTGAACACTTTGCCTTAAAGGCCTCCAGGGGAACCCTGCTCCCATCATGCACCACCATGTCGATCCAAGTTTCCACATAGCGATAAGCATACAGTATGCAACAGGTGCCTATCTTCGGAGCACAACGAAGAAAACTGTCCAGCTTGTGCTCAGTTCCGTTCGAAGAAAACTATCCGGAACCGAAGAGCTGCTAGACAAGAGATGCAGCGACAGGCACCAGAACCGGATAACATTTTCGACGACTAACATGAACTCCCAGAGGCAGCGGACTTCGACCTAGAGCTAGTCACAGTAGAAGACCAGTCGGACTCAGATGAAGACATCCCACCGGGGCAAACCGTGAGTACCAAACCCCTACCCTGCCTCCACCTCCAGACAAGGCTCCAGTCAAAGCATCGCCTTAGCCGCGACCGAGACACCGCTTCAGAAGCCCCGCCTTCCGGCTCGACTCCGAAGACCATACCAAAGCCTTCCGGTACCCCGGTGTGAGAAGTTGGCCTGATATGCAGTGCTCACTATTCTAGTGATCACTATGTATCAGTCCAAACAACCCTTATGGTGATTGGTTGTAAGTCAACCTTATAGACCAGCTATCCTAGTAGCGTGGATACGAGCAGTCTTCGGGCTAAACTCTAGAGGGCGTGTTAAGCCAGTTGTTATACCATCACATATACCCCCTGAATACCAAGTGAAAGGACACCACACAAGTGTTATGAAAATAAACAGTGTATTTATTTAGATCACAACAGCCCTGTACTCTTTATGAGGACAGGGTACTAAGCACACAACAAAACTCTTACGAAAATACTTTAAATTGCACAATTTACACAAATGCCCGAGGGGCACGAAAAACCATATACTCTAAAAGTGGAATGCGAAATTACTAGCAGGTAAGTACTATACTAATAGGCTTTGGAATCGCTAGGACTACGTTACTGAACCTTCAGATTACTAGTAGGAGGCCTAGGGGACTCTGGTGCAGAGTGTGCACTCGCATGCGGGACAAAGTCTATGGTAGCTAAATTTCACAAAGTTCGTGTTATCGGGCGAACCCGACTAGATAGGCTGAGAAACGGAAAGGATCTGGACCCTTGGATAGTGAGGCTATGCTGGGGCACCGAAATGCCGAAGTTACCTAGCCCAGGGGCTGCAGCTGCATAGGTCTGAAAAGACGTCTGGAATCCTCGTTGCAGTCTATGGAGCCTGAAGAAAGAAGTTGCTGGCAGGCGACCAGTGAAGAAGTTCGAAGTGATCCAAGCCTGGATCGAAGATGGATGACACCTGAAAGCAGAGGGGACCAAGTTCTTAATCACTAGCCAGTGATTGTGTGGGCACCAGGATGGCACCGGGCAAAGTCACCTCGACCAGGTGACTGGGCGACGCTGGGCTCTGCAGTCTCACGGACCAGGAGGCGTTGTCGGCGACCAGGATGGAGGTGCGAGCTGTCCCACGATGGTTGATGCTGTCGACGTCGCTGGACCCAGGATTGGGGCAACAAGTCTTGGCAAATTCAAGCCCACGCAGGTGGACCTAAAATGGTGTCTGGAGTGGACCAGGAGGGTCCGGGGTGCTCCTCTTTTGGAAGGGAGCAAGGGCCAGTCTGGAGCAACCAGACCAGCACTGTTGGAGAGCTTGGACAAAGGGTTTCCTGTCCAAGACAGGGTTTTGTGTATCCTGGGTAGGCAGGGCTTTACAGGAAGGTGACTGCAAGTGGCACCCCGGTGCTCACTACGCATCTGCCGGCTAGAACCAGTTCCAGGGGCACACCAGCCCCTGGCCTGGGGAAAGTCCGGCATGGGAGAGGGGTGTAACCACCCCCCTTTCTGGTCCCACCCCTTGGGCAGGACCTAGTCGTGTACCCACCCCTTTCTTTAGGATAAAGGCAGGAGCAGGGACCCTTCCAAATTAGATCATCTTTGAATCAAGAAACTACTTTCTACGAAAGGAACTCTCGACTTCTTCTCAAGATTTCTCCCTTGTGGCTGAGTAGTCACCCTGCATCCGCAGGCACCATCCAAGCATCGCGGTCTGCTGTAAGTCTCTCCTCCTGATCAAGACTGCCCAGCTCGACGAGAACCGGCTTCCCTGGCACCTCTGACCTCTACCCACATCGTCAGCTCAGCTGGGACCCGTGGGTACGACGAGACCTCGAGGGACCGGCCATCTTCAGGACTGCACGACGCTTGCCCAGCACGACCGCCGAGGGAGCCTCGAGTGCTTTGGGGTCCGAGAAGCCCCAGCCCTGAGCAGCTCCAGCACCGAAGTTCA
Source organism: Lissotriton vulgaris (assembly GCF_964263255.1). NCBI lineage: Eukaryota > Metazoa > Chordata > Amphibia > Caudata > Salamandridae > Lissotriton > Lissotriton vulgaris. The sequence goes on from NW_028240992.1 coordinate 15,990, forward strand.
GCCTTCGAGCATCCACCAGATCTGTGTGGGGCCCTTCTGCTTTTTGCTGCTCACCGCATTGTCTGGGTACTAGCCCGCTGGCTTGTGGCCTTCCCAACGACGAACGACTAAATCAACCCCGCTGGTCTGGTTGCTCCAGAGTGGCCCTTGCTCCCTTCCAAAAGGGAACTAGAGCTACTTTAAAGGGATGCACAAGAACTCCTGTTGAAGGAGGCTATCGAGCATGTACCTCCTGTAGAGAGGAACAAGGGGGTGTACTCCACGTACTTCCTGGTACCAAAGGTAGACGAAACAATGAGCGTGTTCTGGCGTGTTGCAAACAGGTCCATTGATGGTGTCCCCCCCCCCCCCCCCCCCCCTGTCAAACAGTCTCCTTGTCTCTTGGGCATTGAGCTCACATTCGTGTGAAGCCGCTGTCTGTCTGCTGAGCCAGTCCGCTTCCACTTTGTCCTTCCCTGGTAGGTGAATCGCCAGTAGATCTATTTTTAGTGGGATGGCCCATTTCCATATTTCCTGCGCTAGTTCTGACAGTGGGGCTGATTGTGTTCCTCCCTGCTTGTTTATGTAGAACATCGCTGTTGTGTTGTCTGTCTGGATCAACACTGTTTGGTTGTACAGCTTCGTCTGGAATGCCTTTAGTGCGAGGAACATGGTCTTTAGTTCCAGGTAATTGATGTGTTTGACCGCATCCGCTGGTGTTGACAGACCCCTCTCTGTGCTTCTGAGTGCTCCCTATCCCTTCTGGGATGCGTCTGTGGTGATGGTCACAGTTGGTGTTGGAGGTTTCCCTTTGGTTATGTTTCCTTTGTTCCACCATGATATCTCCTCGTGCACTGCGTGCGTTACACCCACTAGATCTTTCCAACAACCTTTAGCTTCAGACCATTGATCCTGTAGCCACTCCTGGAGTTGTCTCATGTGGAGTCGTTCATTCTGCACTATGTGTATGCATGAGGCCATCATCTTGCTCGCCGCCTTCACTGTCAGAGGACGCCCCTTCTGGTAGAGGCGCGCCTCCTTCACCAGTGCCAGCGTTCTCTTCTCGCTGGCGAACACCTTCTCCTGTACGGTGTTGATCTGCGCACCCAGGAACATTTTTACTTGTTCTGGGTACATTGAGGATTTTCCCCAGTGGATGGAGAAGCCCAGGGCCATTAGTGTATCTGTCACTCGCTTTGTGTGCAGTTTGCATGTCTTGTATGATCTTGCCTTTACTATCCAGCCGTCCAGGTAAGGGTATACATGGATCCCTTCCCTCGTTAAGTGTGCTGCGACTGCTGCAAGGCACTTTGTAAACACCCTTGGTGCTGATTTTAGTCCGAATGCCAGTGCCGTGAATTGATAGTGATTTGTGTTGATGACAAATCTTAGCAGATGTTTGTGCCGCCTGTTCATTGGGATGTGCAGGTAGGCATCTTTGAGGTCTATGGCGACCATGAAGTCCCCGCCTTGTATCTGTGGAAGGACCTCTTGCAGGGACGTCATTTTGAATTATGGGGTTTTTATGTATTTGTTGAGGAACCATAGGTCCAGGATGGGTCTCATTGTTTCGTCTACCTTTGGTACCAGGAAGTACGTGGAGTACACCCCCTTGTTCCTCTCTACAGGAGGTACATGCTCGATAGCCTCCTTCAACAGGAGTTCTTGTGCATCCCTTTAAAGTAGCTCTAGTTCCTTGTTTGCTAGTGCTCTTCTTTTCGGTTTTCTGTTTGGTGGTGTCTTTTCCAACTCTATGCAGTACCCGTACTGCATCGTGTTGTGAATCCATCTGTCTGTAGTTATTTTCTTCCACTACTGGAAGAAACGGTTCAATCTTCCTCCCACCAGTGTTACGTACTCTTGCATGTGCAGTCCGAGCCACTCCTCTTTTTTGGCCTCTGTGACGGGGTTCCTCTCTTTGTTCCTCTGAACTGCAAGGCCTCCATGGATCTTGCAGTGTCATTGTCCTTTTTCAGCTGGGTGAGCTTTACGTCCACTGGTGCTCCGAACAGTGTTTCGCCGTTTAACGGGGTGTTCAGGATATTGTGTTGCACCTCCGGTTTAAAGCCTGATATTCTGAGCCAGGCTTGTCTCTTTTCCGTGATGCCGAGCATCATAAGTCTACTGGCTGTGTCTGCACCGTCCAGTGCTGTTTTTAGGCACAAATTTGCCACGTTCTTCCCCTCATCTACCAGGTGTGTAGCTCTTGGTTGGTATTCTTGTGGGAGATGTTTGAGTAACTGGCCCAGATCGTCCAGGATCTGGTGTTGGTGTCTGTTCAGCAGGGCGTTGAATTGGCCATGCGCCAGTGCATTGCGGCATTTCTCTCGCTCTTCCTTCCAGTCAGGTCCATCCTTCTGCTCTCCTTGTCTGGAGGTGGTCCTGATTGTAGGAAGGTACATCCTGACTATGGTTGCCCCCAACTTTTTGCCCTGTGTTTTAGCTGGTTTTTGACATAGTCGACCTGGGATCCTGCCAATCAGGACCCCAGGCCTACTGCTCTCTTTAAAATGGATTACATGTACCCTAGGTGCATTTACTAATTGGTATTGGGCCACCTTATCAGACCCTGTAACTCAGGGCATAGGTGTACCCAGGGCTGCCAGGGGCTGCAGCATGTATTATGCCACCCCTGGCTGGCCTCCTAAATTTGACACAACTGGCTGCATGACAGCTGGGGCAAAGTCGTGTAATCACCCTTTGCTGTAGGTGTAGTATACCTATACCTAACCCTAAAATGGACACACAGATTCCTATCAGTCACTCCTATGGCAGGCCTTGACAATCCTGAAGGCAGAGTGCTTGGAATCGTGTGAGATGGTGCTCTGGCATGAGCTGAGCCTGTCTGCAGCTTGCGGAACCAACTCCTAATAGCTGTTCCATGATATCGCATACCATATACTCTTAAGTGCATTATAATCCTCGCGGTTAAATGCTAACTTTGGTAAAGCTTTATCAAAACATGTCGAGTAAGGTGTCATACGAATTGGAATACTAACCCCTCGCCAATTCTGGCGACGGGGTTAGCATTCCACCCTTCTAGAGGGACACGACATGTATGTAACTGTGAACCCCGGTTAAAGTTAACTGAAGCCTCAGCTCCACAAAATGGATGCTGCCACCACAGACACGAGTCTGACCTCCTGCTGCTGGGAGTCCTTCCAGCAAGGGAGGCTTGGACAAAGGGTTTCCTGTCAGGGGCGGTGCTAGCACCGTCCCAGACATGGTTTTGTGTATCCTGGGCAGGCAGGGCTTTTCAGGAAGGTGACTGCTGAGTGGCACCCCGGTGCTCACTACGCATAGGCCGGTCAGAACCAGTTCCAGGGGCACACCAGCCCCTGGCCTGGGGAAGTCCGGCAGGGGAGAGGGGTGTAACCACCCCCCTCCTGGTCCCACCCATAGGCAGGACCTAGTCACCGGGTCAGCCCCTTTTTTTAGTATAAAGATAGGAGCGGGCCCCCTGTTCAAATTAGATCATCTTTGGAATCAAGATACCACTTTCTTCGAAAGGACTTCACGATTTCTTCTTCAAGATTCTCCCTTGTGGCTAAGGAGTAGTCACCCTGCATCAAGCGGGCACCATCCTAAAGAACTCTGCGGTCTGCTGCAAGTCCTTCTTCACGAATCCGACGACCCAGCTCGACGAGACCCGGCTTCCCTGGCACCTCTGACCTCTACTCACCTCTACAGCAAAGCTGAGAACCGTGAGTGCGACAAGACCTCGAGGGACCGACGATCGCCAAGACTGCACGACATCTTTACTGCAAGCCCACCGTGTCCTCCACTGGTGAGTGCTTTGGGGTCCGAGAAGCCCCGACCCTGCGCAGCTCCAGCACCCAAGGTCAGCCTCCCTGCATCTCCACGATCTGCGTGGGGCCCTTCTGCTGTTTGCTGTGCACCGCGTTGTTTGGCTACTAGCCGGCTGGCTTGTGGCCTTCTGAACGACGCCCGACGACTTCACGACTGCTGGTCTGGTTGCTCCAGACTGGCCCTTGCTTCCTTCTTGAAGAGAGGCACCCCGGACCTGCCTGGTCCACTCCAGACGCCATTTTGAGTCCACCGCGTGGGCTTGAATTTGCCAAGGCTTTGTTGCCCAATCCTGGGTCCAGCGACGCCGACAGCTTCTATCTTCGTGGGACTGCTCGATCCTCCATCCTGGTCGCCGACAACGCCTCCTGGTCCGCGAGATCTTCGAGCTCAGGCGTCACCCACTCACCTTGTCGAGGTGGCTACCATCCGGTGCCCTCCTGGTGCCCACTGACTACTGGCTAGTAGTCTCGAACTTGGTCCCCTCTGCTTTCAGGTGTCATCTATCTTCGAGATCCAGGCTTGGATCCAACTGAGCTTTCTTCACTGGTCACCGGCCAGCATCTTTTCTTCCGGCTCCTGGTCCGTCTACGAGGATTCCCGACGTCTTTTCAGACCTATGCAGCTGCAGCCCCTGGGCTAGGTAACTTCGGCATTTCGGTGCCCCAGCATAGCCTCACTATCCAAGGGTCAGAATCTACTTTCGTTTTCTCCCTACCAGGTCGGGTTCGCCCGAGAACACTAACTTTTCAATTCCTAGCTACCATAGACTTTTGTCCGCATCTCGCGTGAGAGTGCACACACTGCACCCGAGTCCCCTAGGCCTCCTAGAAGTAATCTAACGATTCCCTAGTCAAGTCCTAGCGATTCCAAAAGCTATTAGTACTGTACTTACCTGCTAGGAATTTCACATTCCACTTTCAGAGTATATGGTTTTCCGTGCCCCTCGGGCATTTGTATATACTGTGCTAACTTAAGTATTTTTGTAAGAGTTTTGGTTTGTGCTTAGTGCCCTGTCCTCATAAAGAGTACAGGGCTGTTGTGATCTTTAATAAATAACTGTTTATTTTCATAACACTTGTGTGGTGTCCTTTCACTTGGTGTTCAAGGGGTATATGTGTGGTAAACAGCTGGCTTAACACGCCCTCTCGAGTCTTTAGCCTTAGACTGCTCGTATCCATGCTACTAGGATAGCTGGTCTATAAGGTTAACTTACAACCAATCATCAATAAGGGTTGCTGGACTGATACATAGTGTTCACTAGAATAGTGAGCACTGCATATCAGGCCACCTTCTCACACTGATGTTGTCGGGACATTCTCTTTTCCTTGCTGTTGCCGCAGTGATGGAGTCTGCAGTGACCGTTCCCTGGATGTAGGGTGGGTCCTTGGGGGAGTGCTTGTACTTCTCCGTCCTGGGTACGACGGGTTTACAAGTCGCCGGCTCTTCGAAGGCCTCTCTCCCTTGTCTTTAATGCTTCCGAGCATTGGCAGGTACTGGCTCCTAGTTTGTATTGGGAGCAGTGTTTCCACAAGGAAATCCGCCTTCAGCTGTTCCTCTTCTAGTTTTACTTTGAACGCTGCTGCTGCGTTCTTGACGACTTCATTGTAAAGTCCAATGTCGTCGGGCGGCGAGGGCTTCGCCGGATATGTGTCCACTCCCTCTTCTGGACTCTTGCTCTGGTCGTCATCTTCCTCCTCCTCATAGTAGGGGGTCTCTTCTCGATACTCCAGATCTTCCTGGCTTTCAGGCAGTCCTTCGACCTCAAACTCTTCTTTCTCGACAAACTCGACCATCAGTGGCTTTGGCTTCGACGGGATTGTATATGCTTTCATCCTTTCTGTGATAAGTTGGCCTGATATGCAGTGCTCACTATTCTAGTTATCACTATGTATCAGTCCAAACAACCCTTATTGATGATTGGTTGTAAGTCAACCGTAGACCAGCTATCCTAGTAGCGTGGACAAGAGCAGTCTTTGGGCTAGACTCTAGAGGGCGTGTTAAGCCAGCTGTTATACCATCACATATACCCCTTGAACACCAAGTGAAAGGACACCACACAAGTGTTATGAAAATAAACAGTGTATTTATTTAGATCACAACAGCCCTGTACTCTTTATGAGGACAGGGTACTAAGCACACAACAAAACTCTTACGAAAATACTTTAAGTTGCACAATTTACACAAATGCCCGAGGGGTACGAAAAACCATACACTCTAAAAGTGGAATGCGAAATTACTAGCAGGTAAGTACTGTACTAATAGGCTTTGGAATCGCTAGGACTGGACTACTGAACCTTCAGATTACTAGCAGGAGGCCTAGGGGACTCTGGTGCAGAGTGTGCACTCTCACGCGGGATGCGGGACAAAGTCTATGGGAGCTAGTAAAGGCAAAGTTAGTGTTATCGGGCGAACCCGATAAGGTAGATCGAAAACGACAGTGGATCCTGACCCTTGGATAGTGAGGCTATGCTGGGGCACCGAAATGCCGAAGTTACCTAGCCCAGGGGCTGCAGCTGCATAGGTCTCAAAAGACGTCGGGAATCCTAGTCGACGAACCAGGAGCCTGAAGAAAGAAGTTGCTGGCAGGCGACCAGTGAGGATTGTTCGAGTGATCCAAGCCTGGATCGAAGATGGATGACACCTGAAAGCAGAGGGTACCAAGTTCGTGACTACTAGCCAGTAGTCAGGTGGCACCAGGAGGGCACCGGATGGTAGTCACCTCGACTAGGTGAGTGGGCGACGCTGGACTCTGCAGATCTCACGGACCAGGAGGCGTTGCCGGCGACCAGGATGGAGGTGCGAGCTGTCCCACGATGCATGATGCTGTCGACGTCGCTGGACCCAGGATTGGGGCAACAAGTCTTGGCAAATTAAAGCCCACGCGGTGGACTCAAAATGGCGTCTGGAGTGGACCAGGAGGGTCCGGGGTGCTCCTCTTTTGGAAGGGAGCAAGGGCCAGTCTGGAGCAACCAGACCAGCAGCAGTGATGTCGTCGGGCGTCGTTAAGAAGGCCACAAGCCAGCGGGCTAGTAGCCAAACAACGCGGTGAGCAGCAAAAAGCAGAAGGGCCCCACGCAGATCGTGGAGATGCTGGGAGGCTGGACTTCGGTGTTGGAGCTGCTCAGGGTCGGGGCTTCTCGGACCCCAAAGCACTCACCAGAGGATCCCTCGGCGGTCGTGCTGGATAGAAGTCGTGCAGTTCTGATGATGGCCGGTCCCTCGAGGTCTCGTCGCACCTACGGTTCTCGGCTTGGCTGTAGAGGTAGGTAGAGGTCAGAGGTGCCAGGGAAGCCGGGTCTCGTCGTGCTGGTCGGTCGGATTCCTGAGGAAGGACGTGCAGCAAACCGCATAGTTCTTAGATGGTGCCTGCGGAGGCAGGGTGACTACTCCTTAGCCACAAGGGAGAAATCTTGACAAGAAGTCTTGAGTTCCTTTCGTAGAAAGTAGTTTCAGGATTCAAAGATGATCTAATTTGGAAGGGTCCCCGCTCCTGCCTTTATCCTAAAGAAAGGGGTGGGTACGCGACTAGGTCCTGCCCTAGGGGTGGGACCAGGAAGGGGGGTGGTTACACCACTCTCCCATGCTGGACTTTCCCCAGGCCAGGGGCTGGTGTGCCCCTGGAACTGCTTCTAGCCGGCAGATGCGTAGTGAGCACCGGGGTGCCACTTACAGTCACCTTCCTGTAAAGCCCTGCCTACCCAGGATACACAAAACCCTGTCTGGGATGGTGCTAGCACCGCCCTTGACAGGAAACCCTTTGTCCAAGCTCTCCTCGCTGTAAGGACTCCCAGCAGCAGGAGGTCAGACTCGTGTCTGTGGTGGCAGCATCCATTTTGTGGAGCTGAGGCTTCAGTTAACTTTAACCGGGGTTCAGTTACATACATGTCGTGTCCCTCTAGAATGGTGGAATGCTAACCCCGTCGCCAGAATTGGCGAGGGGTTAGTATTCCAATTCGTATGACACCTTACTCGACATGTTTTGATAAAGCAATACCAAAGATAGCATTTAACCGCGAGGATTATAATGCACTTAAGAGTATATGGTACGCGTTATCATAGAACAGCTATTAGGACTTGGTTCCGCAAGCTGCAAACGGGCTAAGCTCATGCCAGAGCACCATCTCACACGATTCCAAGCACTCTGCCTTCAGGATTGTCAAGGCCTGCCATAGGAGTGACTGATAGGAATCTGTGTGTCCACTTTAGGGTTAGATATAGGTATACTATACCTAAAGCAAAGGGTGAGTACACCACCTTGCCCCAGCTGCCGTGCAGCCAGTTGTGTCAGATTTAGGTGTCCAGCCAGGGGTGGCATAATACATTCTGCAGCCCCTGGTAGGCCCTGGGTACACCTATGCCCTGAGTTACAGGGTCTGATAAGGTGGCCCAGTCCCAATTGGAAATGTACCTAAGGTACATGGAATCCATTTTAGAGAGAGAGCAGTAGGCCTGGGGTCCTGATTGGCAGGGCCCCAGGTCAACTAAGTCGGAAAACCAGCAAAACACCAGGAAAAAAAAGTTGGGGGCAACCATAGTCGGGTATCCACCTTCCTACACATCCCCTATATGAGCCCTTCCTGTGGAGAGTGGACATACTCCTGAACCAGAGTTCTTGCTTTTACCAAATTCAACATAGTGAACCCTTGCTTGACTGCACTTTAGGTGGCCCTCCTTAGGGGTGTGCCTAGCCTGAAAGTGCAAAATACCTGCTATCAATTTTAATGCGTGCTCTGGTGCTAAATGGCCCCTTGCTTTGGAGGTGGAAGCTGTTGAGGAATATCACAGGCGGCAGTGGCTTTGAAGCTTTTGGCCTTGTTATACTAATTCACTAGTCATCCTGCTGGAGGAGGTGATACCACCTTGCTCCGTAGCAGGCATTGTTTCTGATCTCAGTGTGTGGGCTCTCACCTTTTGGGGGTCAAATCTGTCTGTGGTTGCAGGCCGGACTATACCAGTCATGCAACACAGGAGACTAGTAGCCTTTCAGGGGCCACCTCTTAAGTTGCCCATTAGATGCATG